>NW_026879478.1:0-27900 GCF_032173495.1 Musca vetustissima
CCAGTTTTTGTTAGTCTAACATGAATGAAGGATGAAAATTATGAGATTTTTTGGCTCGAATGGTTAATTTCACACGAAGAGTGTCAATAGTGATGGAATAATTAATGTAAACGTTTGTTACGATAGTTATAGGTTAAGAAATATAGGAATTTTGTCTTGACTTAAAATCAGAAATCAGGTTCAAAATTTTGAAAACCCTATAAAACTGTAAAAAAAAAATCGGGATGGAAAATTACATTTGGGGATCATAGATCTTGGCGAGCAGTTAAGTTTTTTTTTTTCTGGTAACCATACTATTCATGAAGAAAAGGCATTGTATGTTTGTTTGCAGCTTTTGCAGGTCAAATCGAACGAAATTTTTTGGAACATTTCGTACTATTATCTCGAGTTCTTGTGTGTATTTATACCCTTCAGCACACTGTGGCACAGGGTAGTACGTCCTCCCATGTATTTTTGTTAACAAAATACAGGTCGCATTTATTATCCGATTTGGATGAAATTTGCCACACCTCATTTATTTGGCCTAAGGACGAGCCCTATTGAAATTGAAGAAAATCGGTTCAGATTTAGATATAGCTACCGTATATAGTTTCGTCCGATTTAAGGTAAATGGTGCACCAAAGTCCCTATACATCTTTCGATTTGCATGAAATTTAGCATTGAGTTCAGAATTAGGACCAGAATGATGTGTGTTAAGTTTCCTGATAATCGGTTCAGATCTAGATATTGCTCCCATATATAGTTTTGTCCGATTTTATGTAAATGGTGCACTAAATGCCCTATATATCTTTCGATACATTTTCGTCCGATTTAATGTGCACGGAATTTAGCACAGCGTAATGAATTTGGTCTGAAATGTTGTGTGTTAAGTTTCCTGAAATCGGTCCAGAAATTTGGCATAGCGTTCTGTATTAAGTGCAGCATGGTGAGTGCTGAGTTTGGTGAAAATCGGTTCAGATTTAGATATATCTCCCATATATATTTCCGTCCGAGTTAATGTAAATAGTGCACCAAAGTCCCTATATATCTTTCGATTTGCCTGAAAGTTAGCACAGCGTAATGAAATATGACTAGAAATCGGTTCAGATTTAGATATAGCTCCCACATATATTTTCGTCCTATTAAATATTAATGGTGCACCAAAGTCCCTACATATCTTTCGATTTGCACGAAACTTGGCACAGCGTAATGATTTAGGTCTAGAATTTTGTGATTTAAGTTTCGTAAAAATCAGTTCAGATTTAGATATAGCTCCCATATACATTTTCGTTAAATTTAAGGCAAATGGTGTACCAAAGTCCCTTAATATCTCTCTTTAGTATCTTTTGCAGAATGACATGTTTATGGATTCAATTTCATTTTGCTGGTTCTTAAAAAATGCGACTTCTGTTAGGATTCATGTGTTGAATATACCCAAAGTGGTGACACCCAAAATGGTATCATATAGTCGGCCCCTTTCGACTTTACTACTTTCCTTACTGGTTCTTGTCTTTATTTTTTGAACCGTAACATAAATACCGCTAAACGAGATTATTATCTCGTTATACCCTTCACCACACTGTGGTACAGGGTATTATGTCTTTGTGCATATGTTTGTAACAGCAAAAGGAAACGAGATAGACACATGGTTCCTTTTGAGAATATGCATAGAATCACTTTCTGAGTCGATTTATTCATGACCGTCCGTCCGTCTGTCCGTCTGTAGATGTTAAATTGTAAACAAAGTACAGGTCGCATTTATAATCCGATTTGGATGAAATTTGGCACAAGTCACTTATTTGGCCCAAGGACGAACCCTATTGAAATTGGTAAAAATCGGTTCAGATTTAGACATAGCTCCCATATATATTTTCGTCCGATTTTGTGTAAATGGGGCACCAAAGTCCCTCTGTATCTTTCGATTTGCATGAAATTTGGCACAGAGTACTGAATTAGGTCCAGAATGATGTGTGCCAAGTTTCGAGAAAATCGGTTCAGATTTAGATATAGCTCCCATATATAGTTTCGTCCGATTTAAGGTAAATGGGGCACCAAAGTCCCTCTTTATCTTTCGATTTGCAAGAAATTTGGCACAGAGTACTAAATTAGGTCCAGAATGATGTGTGCCAAGTTTCGAGAAAATCGGTTCAGATTTAGATACAGCTTCCATATATAGTTTCGTCCGATTTAAGGTAAATGGTGCACCAAAGTCCCTATATATAATTCGATTTGCATGAAATTTGGCATAAACTACTGAATTAGGTCTAAAATGATGTATGCTAAGTTTCGAGAAAATCGGTTCAGATTTAGATATAGCTCCCATATATTGTTTCGTCCGATTTAAGGTAAATGGTGCACCAAAGTCCCTATATATCATTCGATTTGCATGAAATTTGGCATAGAGTACTGAAATCGGTTCAGATTTAGATATAGCTCCCATATATAGTTTTGTCCGATTTAAGGTAAATAGTGCACCAAAGTCCGTATATATAATTCGATTTGCATAAAATTTGGCACAGAGTACTGAATTAGGTCCAGAATAATGTGTGTCAAGTTTCGAGAAAATCGGTTCAGATTTAGATATAGCTCCCATATATATTTTTGTCAGATTTAAGATAAATGGGGCACTAATGTCCATATATATCTTTAGATTTGCATGAAATTTGCATAGAGTATTGAATTATGTCCAAAATGATGTGTGCCAAGTTTCGCGAAAATCGGTTCAGATTTAGATATAGCTCCCGTATATATTTTCGTCCGATTTAATGTAAATGGGGCACCAAAGTCCCTATATATCTTTTGATTTGCACGAAATTTGGCATAAAGTACTGAATTAGGTCAAGAATGACGTGTGCCAAGTTTCGAGAAAATTGGGTCAGATTTATATATAGCTCCCGTATATATTTTCGTCCGATTTAAAGTAAATGGGTCTCCAAAGTCCCTATATATCTTTCGATTTGCACGAAATTTTGCATAGGGCACTGAATTGGGTCCAGAATGATGTGTGCTAAGTTTTGTGAAAATCGGTCCAGATTTAGATATAGCTCCAATATATAGTTTCGTCCGATTTCATGTAAATGGTGCACCAAAGTCCTTATATATCCTTCGATTAGCACGATATTTGGCATAACGTACTGAATTGAGCTTAGAGTGATGTCTGCCAAGTTTCGAGAAAATCGGTCCAAATTTAGATATAGCTCCCTTATATTATAGATTGATTTTAAGTAATTGACGCACCAAAGAACCGATAGGAACAAAACGTACTGAAATTACCATAACCTAACCTGTGACAAGTTTCGTTGAAATCGGTTCATATTTGGATATAACTTCCATATATATTTTCGCCCGATTTTAAGTAAATTGGACATCAATCTCTTCATGTTAGTCAGATTGACATCAAATTTTGAACAGCGTACAAAATTGAGCATAGAATTACGTAGTGGCATTTTCTAGAAGTACAGATATAGCTCAACGGATGACCTATTGATATTTGTTTGAAGTCGATTGATCTAAGTCGTTTCACATTTAGATAAATATCACATATTTTATTTCATTCATTTTCATGTTAATAGTCCTGCTTAGTATACCCATAGTGGTGAAGGGTATCATATAGTCGGCCTCGTCCGACTTTACTACTTTCCTTACTGTTTTTTTTTTTTTTTTTTTTTTTGTAAGTCCGATTTTTAGTGTACCAAGTTGTGGAACACTACGAATTTTGTTGTGCTCCGAAACAGTAACAGTAACATATTTGTTAATGCTTATGTACCGAAACACTAATGCTAAATACTTTTTAGTGTTAGTGTTCCTGGTGCGGTACACTACGATAGTGTACGGTTTATTTGCGAACATTGATAGAAAATGATCCATGTTTTGTTTAAAGATGGACGAAACGATGGAGACAAAACGATTTTTCCGTTCAATTTTCGATATGTTGAAGTTCTTCTAAATTTTCCAGCCTGGGTGTCTAAAATTTAGAACAATATTTTTCAGAGCAAATAAACCAAACGATAAAAATTGACTGTCTAATTTAATTAATTTTGAAAGCACGCCACGTGGTTGAGGGAATAAATAGTTCTGCCCGGCCGAACTAAACGACGTTTTTACTTCTTTGAAAATCAAATCTTCTTCTAATAAAATCAAAATCAAATCTTCTTCCATCCTGATCCTTGCTCGGAAATCATTATATTCCGAGCGAAGATCGGATAAAAGTGGAAAATGACGATGAAAACATACAGAAATTAGTATTCATTTCTTACCTTGAGTACCCTATCTTATAAGGAACATTTTTGTTCCATGAATATTTACAGGGGCCCTACTTACTTACTTAGCTGGCTTGTTACGGTTGTTCCATAAGCCGAGCTTAAAAAAGATCTTCTACTTGGTCTTTCCATATAATTCGTGGCCTTCCCTTTCTGTGTGAACCATCAGTAGGCTCGTTTTATATGCCTTTTAAGCTGGGCATTCTCATTCATTCGCACAATATGGCTTAGCCACCGTAGTCACTGCAACTCAATACGACTGACTATGTCGATGTCCGCGTATAGATTGTAAAGCTCATGGTTCATTCGACGCAGATCTTTCGGATAATTTTTCTCTTAAACACCCCAAGAGCTGTCTCATCTGCTTATGCAAGTACCCATGCTTCAGATCCATATAACAGTGCGGGTAGTATCAGCGTCTTGTAGAGTGTGTGTTTGGTCTGGCGGGAGGTGTCCTTGTTTTTAAATTGTTTACTTAAACCGTAGTAGCATCTGTTGGCCAACACTATCCTTCTCCGAATTTCAAAACTGATGTCATTAGTTTTATTTATGGCGGTTCCAAGGTATATAGTATATTTAACTACCTTTAAGCTGTAGTTCTCAAGTTCCACAGTTGGTCCGAGTCTACTGGACGTCTTGCGCGTTGATACCATCAGCTTGGTCTTCTCTGCCAGACCCACATTGGCAGACTCCTTCTCAATTTGTTTAAAGGTGGCTGTTACCGCTCTCAATATTCGACCCATTATGTCGATGTCGTCCGCGTAGGCGAGTAACATATGTTGTTTGCTGTACAGCGTGCGATTTTGGTTCACCTTTGCGTATGAACGCAGACATGGCTTTAAATATCCTAAACGGATAGGGCTGTTGAATGCGGCTTTTTGGTGGGTCCTTTCCAGGATTTGGTGCAGAGTGAAAATCTGGTCAATGATGGATGTGTCAAGTCTTTGATCATTGGCTTCAGTCGTTCACACAGCACACTGGTTAGAGCTTTATATGAGATGTGAAGAAGACTAATTCTCTATAGTTGGCACATATCTTCTTGTCACCTTGTTTGTGCACGGGACATATGATGTGAAGTTCCAATCATTGGGCATGCATTCCTCTAGCCAAATTGTACTGACCAGCCTCTGACCACCAGTTTTGCCCTTTCCGCACTTTCCTTTATTTGAAAATAAGATGCAGATTATACAAAATCCGTCGGTTGGTGTTAAATTGTAAACAAAGTAAAGGTCGCATTTATAATCCGATTTTGATGAAATTTAATACAGCTCATTTATTTAGCACAAGGACGAACCCTACTGAATTGATGAAAATCGGTTCAAATTTAGAACAGCTACCATATATATTTTCGTCCGATTTGTGTACCTTTTACCACACTGTGGTACAGGGCATTATGTCCTTGTGCATATGTTTGTAACAGGCAAAAGGAAACGAGATAGACACATGCTTCCTTTTGAGCATATGCATAGAATCACTTTTTATACCCTACACAACTATGTCAGGGTATTATAGCTTTGTGAAGCCTCAAGAGTTTGTAACGCCGCGAAATATTGGTCCTAGACCCACTTTTAAGTATACCGATATCTCGACTAGCTGAGTCGATCTAGACATGTGTGTCTGTCCGTCCGTCTGTCCATTATAATTTGTAAACACGATACAGGCCACAGTTATGGACCAATCTTCACGAAATTTTGCATGTAGGATGGGTTCTGGCCAACGAAGACTCCTATAGTTTTTGGTAAAGATCGGTTGATATTTAGGGGATGAAATGGACCAAATACTTAATTTTTGTCTGATTTTCTGGTCGCTCCTGAGGCTGCAATTATCGCGAAATTTTACATCGCGAATTTTTACATGGAGAAGGGGATCGGGCCAAGGTATAAGCATGGCTGTTTTGATAAAGATCGGTCAATATTTAGCGGGTCAAATGGACCCTTACTTTTGTGTGAACAATGACAAAATTTGTATTCTATGGCGTATATATTTACTCCTGAAGGACATGAAGCCGAGAGGTTGATATTATATCCTTTAAATTGATACCAATGTTATTGTCGTATGTACTCGGATGTGGGAGTTACGTTTAACAATTATATCGGCTTCTTTCCGATAGTATCCGTAGTTTCATCCTCTAAAACCGAAAAGAATACAGCACTATTCACTTTATCAATAATAGACTTCTCCAATTATTTCTATTAACTCGTTCCGTATTCTGCGACTCGGGTATGTTGAATTTAGGGTGTACTCCTCAGACTTTACCACAACAGCGCTCTCAAATACCCTTCATTCGGAATATTAGTTCCCCTTAAGGCAATGTCCTCCCTTCAACACAAAAAATTACCCACTTTAATTTTATACTTTTCCTCTTTCAATACATCGGAAGCTTGTTTGCCCATAATATTTTCTATGCGTTTTGAGACATATTCCATTCTCTATATAAAGTCCTCATTAGCCTCGTCCTCATTGCCCTTTCCGCACTTTCCTTTATTTGAAAATAAGATGCAGATTATACAAAATCCGTCGGTTGGTGTTAAATTGTAAACAAAGTAAAGGTCGCATTTATAATCCGATTTTGATGAAATTTAATACAGCTCATTTATTTAGCACAAGGACGAACCCTACTGAATTGATGAAAATCGGTTCAAATTTAGAACAGCTACCATATATATTTTCGTCCGATTTGTGTACCTTTTACCACACTGTGGTACAGGGCATTATGTCCTTGTGCATATGTTTGTAACAGGCAAAAGGAAACGAGATAGACACATGCTTCCTTTTGAGCATATGCATAGAATCACTTTTTATACCCTACACAACTATGTCAGGGTATTATAGCTTTGTGCAGCCTCAAGAGTTTGTAACGCCGCGAAATATTGGTCCTAGACCCACTTTTAAGTATACCGATATCTCGACTAGCTGAGTCGATCTAGACATGTGTGTCTGTCCGTCCGTCTGTCCATTATAATTTGTAAACACGATACAGGCCACAGTTATGGACCAATCTTCACGAAATTTTGCATGTAGGATGGGTTCTGGCCAACGAAGACTCCTATAGTTTTTGGTAAAGATCGGTTGATATTTAGGGGATGAAATGGACCAAATACTTAATTTTTGTCTGATTTTCTGGTCGCTCCTGAGGCTGCAATTATCGCGAAATTTTACATCGCGAATTTTTACATGGAGAAGGGGATCGGGCCAAGGTATAAGCATGGCTGTTTTGATAAAGATCGGTCAATATTTAGCGGGTCAAATGGACCCTTACTTTTGTGTGAACAATGACAAAATTTGTATTCTATGGCGTATATATTTACTCCTGAAGGACATGAAGCCGAGAGGTTGATATTATATCCTTTAAATTGATACCAATGTTATTGTCGTATGTACTCGGATGTGGGAGTTACGTTTAAATATTTACAAGTGCTTATGATATTATTTAGTAACTCATGGTCAAGGACAACGCTTATAATTTTCGGCGATGATCAGATAAAAATATTGGGATGAAGCGAACCGAAAACTTAATTTTATGTGTTTTTTTTCGATTCGATCTATAGGCCACAATTGAAAGCCGAACATCACAATACAACCCACGATGAAACTTAAAAAAACTTTATTTTATGTGTTTTTTTCGATTCGATCGAAATTCGATCGATGAAGGGAATCTGGACAAGTAATTAGAAGTACTGTACTGAATGTTAGTAATATTTGTTGACCTCTAGTCGGTCAACAGAGCGCAAAAATCGCGAAATATTGCCCAAACTCAGAATATAGAACTGCAGATAGTTAGATTTTCGTGGTAGTTGTGTAGGCTATCATATGGTCGGCCCCGTCCGACTATACTGCTCCGCTCACTGGTTGAGTCTATTTATGTCCGTCCGCCTGTCCATGTATTATTGTAAACATTTATTATCCGAATAGATTTATTGCCAGCTTAGATTTCGTTTCGATTATTTTCGTCCGAGTTTTAGCAAATTTTGCACAACATACTAACGTTAGTATAGCCTAACTTGTGTCAAGTTTTATTGAAATCGGTTTAAATTTAGATATAGCTCCCATATATATTTTCACACAATTTTAAGTAAATGGAGCACCAAATAGTTATGGTGACACAACATTAGCGTAACGTATCGAAATGGGTATACAATAACGTCTAGTAAGTTTGAATGAAACAGATTTAAATAAAGCTCCCATATATATTTTTTCGACCGATATTGAGTAAATGGTGCAGCCAAAGCCGATTGACACAACATTTTGCAAAACGTACTGAAGATAATATAAAATAATCTCTCGCAAGTTTCGTTTAAATCGGTTCAGATTTAGATATTTTCGTTCTGTTTTAGGTATCAGTGCCACCAAACACCTAATGTTTGTCCGATTGGCACGAAATTTTGCACTACGTATTAAATTTAGATTAGAATGATTTTATTAATTGCGGCCGAATTCATCTAAATTGTGTGCCAAATAATCAACGTTAAATTTTGCACAGTGCAATGTGCTGCAACCTACCGTATAGTGGGTGTAAAGCTTGCTTTAAATCGGTCCAGATTTTGTACAGAAGCGACTCTAAGTCTCTTCGATTGAAATAGCATTTTGCATAGATTGCAGAATAACATTTGTCGTTTCTCATACATATGCAGATTTGTTTCGTCAGATTCATGGTCCTTCAAAGGTCAGTCAGAACTACTATATCTGTTACAATAATAATCTTAATGGGATCACATGTGTATACTCAAAGTAATGAAGGCTATCACAAAGTCGGCCCTGTCCGACTTTACTACTTTCATTAATGGTTTTGAAATCATCTAGTCCATTTTTTTTTAAATTTAATTTATAAAAAATATATTTCCTTTAAAACCTTCCTTCAATTGTCATGTTGAACTTCCAATGGACTATAAACTCTAAAACATATCACTGCAGTCACATCATGTCGACCTCTAAATGTAGCAATTTGAATGAAATCTTGATTTCAACCTCTGTCATTCAATAATATTCAACATTCACGCGGTAAATATTAATGACGTTAGATTCGGGGTTTTCGTTTTTATCGGCGATCCTTGGAGCAAAGTTGATCAACAAATGATGCATCCCTGCATTTATACCATGACAATAAACAATAAAAATATTTCGGAGTTGGGAGAAGAAAAAAAAAAACAAGCAAACGAAACGAATAATATTGCAGCGATTCAAAACACAACACAATGTTTCACAAATCGTGTAAAGTCAATGTTAAGAAATATCATTGTTTTGGCCATTATTTTATTTGAAATGACGACAACGACAACAATTGGCTATTTAAACGGGACATTTGGCATTTTTTGGTGTTGTTGTTGTAGTGGAGTGGAGTGGGAGAGATAGACCTTAAAACCCAAGAAATATAATGGCCAGACAATAATAACCAAAAACCCCTACAACAACAACAGCAGCATCGACATCATCAATAGCAACAACAACAACGACAACAACAAAATTAAAACCGATATCAATGCAAAGTCATTGAGTTTGCGTGCGGAGAAAGTTCACGTTTTCCTTGTTAAAATACACGAAAAACAACCTGTTAATCTAAATATCTCACTCAATGGCGGTCGGCGGTCGAACAATTCACACAAAAAAATTCAAAAAAATCACCAAAAAATGCTGTTGCTTTTATTTGACTCCCCCGCCACCATTCCAATATACAACAATGCCAAGTCAATGAAAGACAAAAAAACGAGCAAACGATTCAAATTGATCCGAAACCAACCACAAAGTATTTAGACTCAAATAATGTTACAACCATTAAAAATGTGAATGAAAATGCGACAACAATGCCATTAAACGCCAAAGTACTCTACTTAAACTCAAATCAAGTTAAATAAATGGCGTACATAAAGTGTATGAAGAAGAGGAAGAAAAAAATGAAAATACAACAGAAACCTTTCGAGACAGTTTTGTGGTAAACATTAAGCCTTATTTTGCAAAAATAAAACCTTCCAACAATTGCACAATGGTTCGATTTTAAGCTAGTCAAATCAAGAAGTGTTAAAATTATTTCAAAATTTATAAAAGAATCGGATTTTGATAACAACTTTATACACTACAACCCACGGGATTACAGGTTGCTGTCATTGTGCATTAGTATTGTTTGTATTTGTATGTTCGATACACATCTAACAATCATAACAAAAAAATAAATAGGGCCAATGAAGGGCCCTAAAAGCATGCACAATTTCGGACATACTGACAGACACACATGTCTATGACGATCGGTATACTAAACGATGGGTCTAGGACCAATATTACAAACGGCGTTACACACTCTTGGGGCTATAATAACCTGACAACATAGTTGTGTAGGATAGAACTAGGACATATCGATTATAAAGCCTTTTAGGCATTTTTTTTCAACTTACTCAGCTGTAATATGGTATTTTGCTTTCTCACTGGGTAGAAAATCTTCCCACTAGAGTAACCCGACTGAACTGTATATTACATATATTGGTAGCGTACGTTTTTCAGCCAAATGGGAAGTAATTTCATATATTGGATTCTTATTGAATAGAAAATCTTTTTACCAAAATTTATTAATATTGTACAGATTTATAAGGTTAGTCTCCAAACAACGGTACCCCCATTATTTGGTATTTTTTTGGATTCTCAGTGGTTGACAAATCTTTCCTACTTAAAAGTACCAATATCGTCCTCAATTTACGTAATTTAAATGTACTTCGTATCACCGACGTAGCCAGGGGTGGGCCCTGGGGGCCCGGGCGATGAGATATAGCTTGAGATATACATCAATCGAAGTGAAATCACGAGTCCTACGATCCTTTAAAAGGTTTAGGACTTTAACTAGCTCGTCCGAAAACGGAATTTCGACTTCAAAATATCAGAATCATACATTAGAACTATATTGCCAATATGGTGTTCTTCAATTCAGTCGTTGAGCACAAGTCTGTAAATGGTGTATTTTAGTCATAAATTAGCAAAAGACAAAAACATTGTTGGCTTCCCATTTTTACACCCTCCATCGTTGTATGTTTGTTTTTTCAAAATAATCGTTTCTGGCCCTGTGAAGTATATACATTCTTGATCAGTGTAAAATTCTAAGACGATCTAGCCATGTCCATCAGTCTCTAGCATCTGCACAAACTGAGCTAGCAGTCCACAAATTTGTACAGAAGTGCCAGAGCTATAACAGTCGACCTGTAGGCATATCCGCCATATAACGGTACCTCCAAATGTTCTCTAGTTTGAACACGTTATGAACCGAATTGGCTGTTATTTGATATTTTGGGTTCTCATTAGGTATTAAATGTCTGTATCAAAAACGATACAATAAAAATTTCAGTATGTTGGAAATTATGGACAGGTCTTTTAATCAATTTTGCTTTAATTATACCCTCCACCACACTGTGGTACAGGGTATTATGTCTTTGTGCATATGTTTGTTACAGGCAAAAGGAAACGAGTTAGGCACGTGGTTCCTTTTGAGAATATGCATAGGATCACTTTCTGAGTCGATTTATGCATGTCCGTCCATGTATTTTTGTGAACAAAGTACAGGTCGCATTTATGATCCGATTTGGATGAAATTTGGAATAGGTCACTTATTTGGCCCAAAGACGAACTCTATTAAAACTGGGAAAGATCGGTTCAGATTTAGATATAGCTCCCATATATATATTCGTCCGATTTAATCGCTTTGGTGCACCAAAGTCCCTATATATCTTTCGATTTGCACGAAGTTTGGCATAGCGTAGTGAAATACGCATAGACTGATGTGCGTTAAGATTCGTGAAATTTGGTTCAGTTCTATATATACTTCTCATATATATTTTCGTCCAATTTTATGTAAATGTTGTACCAAAGCCTCTATATATCCTTCGATTTGCACGAAATAAGGCATGGCGTACTTTATTGAGTGTAGAATGAGGTGTGTTAAGTTTCGAGCAAATCGGTTCTTGTTTAGATATAGCTCCAATATGATTTGAGACTAGAATGATGTGTGCTAAGTTTCGTGAAAATCTGTTTAGTTTTAGATATAGCTTCCACATATATATTCGTATGATTTTATGTAGATGGTATGCCAAAGCCCCTATATATATATATATATATATTTTGATTTCCACGAAATTTGGCATAGAGTCTGAATTAAGTCTAGATTAGATTAAATTTAGAGAAAATTCAGATTTAGATATAGCTCCCAAATATAGTTTCGTCCCATATATATTTTTCTTTGGTATTGTTATTTGCTAAAACAATATTAAATTGATTTGCTCTCTTGGAATCTCCATAAGCTTTAAAGTGATTTAAAGGGTTATGATTTTGGCGAATTTGTTTCCCCAGCAACAGCAGGCGAAATCGTTCCAAAAGGGGCTGAAAATCGGGTTGACCAGGGATTAGATATCGGTGGTAGTTATCCTATCAAGTTTGGTGAATGACCCCAACACACACCTTTTGGTACCTTAGCCATAACATAGGCAAAAATTTTCTCTCTTTTTGGTTCAAATATTAAAAATATGAAATGTCAGATTTTATCCAAATTGTCCACATCGTAATATATTCACCTAACATAGATCAGGCCAAACGAATGAATGTCCAAGAATGATCCAAGCTTTACATATCGTATTATTTTTACGATCCCATAGATCATTTGGATCTGGTACCTCTCCCACAAAGTGCCATCATATTGTAAATTTGAAAATTCCAGATCAAGCGAATAGAATGTCCAAGTTGATCCAAAATGTGCACATCGTATTTTTTTACTACTATAAATGGAATTCGATAATATGACTCATAGGTCTTTGGTATGCAAATAAACCAAATTTGAATAGTATGGCGTAAAAGTTTACTCCCGAGAAAAAATGATTCAGAAAAGCTTCCAGGTTAAGAAAGAGGAGCGCTTGACCTCTAATCGATTAAGAGGGTGCTAATTTGGCCCAGCGTCCAAATATAGATCTGATGAAAATTAGGTTTCGATGGTAGTTGTGTAGGGTATCATAAGATCGGTCCCGTCCGACTATACTGCTCCGCTCATTGGTTTATTATAAAGTTTTAACGTTGACATTTTGTGTAGCAGTACATCATTTATTTCATTGAGCACACAGACCAAAGATGCATAATGCCGACCTGGGTTTAAAATGACTTGCATTAAATAAGTCTCCATATGTAGCACGTATAAATATACATATATCACTCATAATGTTTGCGACCTATATCTCCCTTCAAAAATGGCGCCTATCATCTTTAAATTTGTCATATCCAACAAAAGTAAGTATAGAAAGACGTTGATTTATTTCTTCAAAATCTACGAAATCGATTATTATATATCAACTGTAGGACTCATCAGATTGTGATTGCAATATCCCCTACTTCTCATAATTATAAAATTGCCAATCATTGCATTATAATTACCCATGGTGCACTTACTAGTTTATTGGCTGCACAGTCATTCAGCCTGTCTGCCTGTTTGTACGTCTGTCTGACTGTCGACCCCCATTGACTGGTGATCTTATTAAAATATCATAAACACACGATCATATTGTGCTCTTATTTATTTATAGGATATAAATAGATGGTGAAGCTAAACGATGCCGACCGAAGTCATGGATGGAGCATTTCTAGAGCATCATAATCATCATCATAACTGCCATTTGTACCTGTCAATTGCAAATAGTTTCACTTTAATTCTTTTGTTTTTATTATTTTCTAAGAGGGGGTAATGGTGGTGGGTGATGTGTTCCAGCGTAGAGTAGAGTGAAATGCTTATGAGGCATTTCTTTCTTTGTTTCTATTTTGACTTGAACAGTTGTTGGAAAGATAACCGTAAAAATTGGTTGGTTTGAAGAAATGAAAAGAAATCTAGGTATAAATGAGAGGGTGACTGGGTGATCTTAAGAAAAGGGTATTGTACTTGAGAGTGATATAGGTATATGGGAAGTTCTTATGGGAAACGGCTTAAAATGAGAAATAATAATATTTCGTCTGAAAAATATTCTATCTATGAATTTTGTTCTTTTCTTATCACTCCATTTCATAGATAATTTTTAGGCAATAACCAATAACATTACCAAAAAATGCGGGCATTTCACTTTGAGAGCAAATCAAACGACTAGAAATATTTCCGTAAAAAGCCTTTGCATACCATGAAAAAAATTCCATCTTTATTTTGTCTAGTCATACTAGCTGTTGGTGGTGGTGGTGCCTGTGCTTGGGTTGGTGTCGCTAAGTAATGAAGTTGAAGACTTTGTGCTGGTTGAACCTAAAAACAAAATAACCGCAAAAACTAAGCCATACACCATTCATTTGAAAGTTATAAACTGAAACCATTTAACAAATATTCATTATAATCACCAAACAGCCGGTAGGTACACAGGTAACCAATATAAAACTTACACTAGGCGACCACACTACTACATACCGGACAGATAGACAGACAGACGGATATCAAAACACAACAACTTCCCAGCAGACCGATTTGTGCCGAAAATAAGCTGCTGCTGTTAGACAGATAGCCAACATTCAAGTACAAGTAAACCAAACCAATGGACAGTTTTGAGATCCAAAATTATATTCAAAATAATCAAAATCTCCACTAATGAAGATGAAGATCACAGCTACTGTCAGCCGCATAATTGAAGTGAATAATTGTGATCTATGGTTTCGTATTACAAACTGTTTGTCTTTTAACTTCATTTCATTTCTTCATGCCTTGAAGACTTGAAATCCATTTCAAGTGGAGAGAAATCAAATATTGCCAATGGTTGGATCGATGGATGGCTGGCTGGATGCATAGTCAGCTGTATGTCGGACAAATAATACAGCTTAAGTGGTCTTTGTGACAACAACTTTATTATGTTTATATTACAGTCATTATAATTGAGGGGTGGATGGATGGTAAATTGGTACTGTTGCTCAAAGTGCCAATATATTTAGAGAAAGAAAAGAAAAAAAATTGATTTTACTTTCAGGGCATGGCTTGTACTTGAAACACTGTTGATTATGTTTTACAATAATATTTCTATTTCACTTGCCATCAGGTTATTTTTTGTTTTTTGTATGACATGTCATTGTTGGGTGCTCCAAGGAAAATCAGGGCAAGGTGGTGGCACGTGTTGCCTAGAATATAAATTCTTTAATTTTTTATGGTTTCTATTGTGGAGAACAGAAAGAGTAAAATGATCTTACATGAACGATGGGCAAGTCTATTATTAAATGCGTAGATAGTCCGTGGACATCAAGAGTATACTTTCCTTGCGGGTTCGCACTTTGCACTTTTTCAACAAATATATAGTTTTCTTTTAACAGTGTTTTATATAAATTTGAAACATATAATCTGAGTGTATATGGTGGCAGAGGAGTAGAATTCGATATACGGCCTTCTCATTCTTGTCATTATGGGCCACAATGGGTTCTTATTGGGTACCAAATGTCTTCACTAAAAACCAGTAAGGAAAGTTCAAAAGTCGGACGGGGCCGACTATACGATACCCTTCACCACTATGGGTACATGCAAGACATATTAATATCTACAATATCTTGTAGATATAGAAATTCGCATACATCAGTCGGGACCTAATTCAGTACTCTGTGCAAAATTTTGCTTTAGTCGGACCACTATTGGGAGTTTGGTGCACTACTTACATTACATTATCTAGACCTAATTCAATACTCTGTGCAAAATTTTGTCACAATCGGATCACTATTGGGAGTTTGGTGCATCAATAACTTGAAATCGGACGAAAATGTATATGAAAGGATTTTCTCCAATTTCAATAGGGTTCGTCCTTGGGCCTATTAATTGACCTGTGCCAAATTTCATCCAAATCGTGTCATAAATGGGACCTGTACTTTGTTAACAAAAATAAATGCATATTCTCAAAAGGAACAAGGGGTCTATCTCGATTTTTTTGACTGTTATAAACATATGCACAAATACATAATACCCTGTTCCACAGTGTGGTGAAGGGTATAAAAAGGGGGTTATATGGGAACTACCTCTAAAAGGGAGCGAATGTTAATAATTTTTGGAAGGGAGGTTTGTTACCATATACGACTACAAAAAACCAAATTACAAAAAATTTGGTTGAAAAACTCGCTCAAGAACCCCTAAATACCGAAAACTGGGGTACCATATGGGGGCTAAGGGTACCATATGGGGGCTACCCGAAAAAATTGATCTATATTTATACCCTACACAACTATGTTGTCAGGGTATTATAGCTTTGTGCAGCCCCAAAAGTTTGTAACGCCGCGAAATATTGGTCCTAGACCCACCTTTAAGTATACCGATCGTCATATCTCGACTAGCTGAGTCGATCTAGACATGTGTGTCCGTCCGTCCGTCCGTCTGTCCATTATAATTTGTAAACACGATACAGGCCACAGTTATGGACCAATCTTCACGAAATTTTGCATGTAGGATGGGTTCTGGCCAATGAAGACCCCTATTGTTTTTGGGAAAGATCGGTTAATATTTAGGGGATGAAATGGACCTAATACTAAATTTTTGTCGGTTTTTCTGGTCGCTCCAGAGGCCGCAATAATGGCTCAAACATCTTGAAATTTTGCATGGAGAAGGGGATCAGGCCAAAGAATAAGCATTGATTGATAAAGAACGGTCAATATTTAGCGGGTCAAATGGACCCTGACTTTTGTGTGAAAAATGACAAAATTTGTATTCTATAGCGTATATATTTGTCCCTGATGGACATAGACCCGAGAAGTTGATTTTATATCCAAGAGGAGTGGTTGACCTTTAAATTAATACCAATTATATAGTTGTATGTGCTCGGATGTGGGAGTTACACCCAAATATTTACAGGTATCCCCGTATACGTATATTATTTAGTAACCCATTACCATACTGAAGGGCGGAAATATAGCGCTGATCGCTTTGAAATGTACCATGAGGTTTCAGGTTTATGGTCAAGGACAACGCCTATAATTTTCGTTGATGATTAGATAATAATTTTGGAATGAAGTGGACCGAAAACTTAATTTTTTGTGTTATTTTCGAGTCGATCTATAGACCACAAATGAAAGTCGAAGGAATCTGGAATCTGGACAATAGCTGTACTGAATACTCGAAATATTCGGAAAATATGTCACTGTGAGGTGCTGTTTACTTCTAATCGGGCAAGAGGGGGAAAATATCACGAAATATTGCCCAGGCTCGGAATAAACATCCGCAAAAAATTTGAGTTCCGTGGTAGTTGTGTAGGGTATCGTATGGTAGGCGCCGTCCGACTATACTGCTCCGCTCCGGTTATAATTTATAATGGAGAGATTTGCTACCTAATAAGAACTCGACGTACTAAATTATAGTCAATTCGGTCTAAAAATATGATCACAACCCCCAAAAGAACAAATTTGGTACCCAATAAGAACCCAATGTACAAAATTTCAGAGGATTCAGTTATAAAACCAGCCCAAGAACCCCAAAAAATTGACCTATATTTATAATTTTTAGTAGGGAGATTTGCTACCCAATAAGAACTCAAAGTACCAAATTTCAGCGAATTCAGTTAAAAAACGCGCTAAATAACTTTAAAATACCGAAAATTGGGGGGTACCCTTATATGGGAGCTATGCCTAAACGTGGACCGATTTTCTCCAATTTCAATAGGGTTCGTCCTTGGGCCAATTAAGTGACCTGTGCCAAATTTCATCCAAATCGGATCATAAATGCGACCTGTACTTTGTTAACAAAAATACATGGAGGGACGGACGGACAGACGGACATGAATAAATCGACTTAGAAAGTGATTCTATGCATATTCTCAAACGGAACCATGGGCCTATCTCGATTATTTTTGCCTGTTACAAACATATGCACAAAGACTTAATACCCTGTACCACAGTGTGGTGAAGGGTGGTGGTGAGGACGAGTTTGGTGCACCATTCACCTAAAATCGGACAAAAATATCTAAATCTAAACCAATTTCGATAAAACTTGTCACACGTTAGCCTATAATAACTTCAACCCATTGTTAAAATTTTCGCATCAATCGCCCTAAATTTAACTCTTTTGTGCTCCATTTGCTAAAAATCGGACGAATATATGGGAGCTATATCTAAATCTAAACCGATTGTAATGAAACTCGTCTCACGTTATGTTATAGTAACTTTAGTACCTACGTAAATATAAACTGATTTTCAACAATTTCAATAGAGTTCGTCCTTGGGGCAAATAAATGATCTGTAGCAAATTTCAACTTATTCGGATAATAAAAGCGACCTGCAGATGGACATAAATCGACTCAGAGAATGATTCTACTCATATTCTCGGATAATAAAAGCGACCTGCAGATGGACATAAATCGACTCAGAGAGTGATTCTACTCATATTCTCCAAGGTTAACATGGGTCTATCAGAGTTACAAACATATACACAAAGACAACTAACTTGGTCCCGTGTTAAAGCTATAGAAATTTGGAATAAAGCGTTATATGGGGCCATACAGATCATGTTTCGTAGGAAGATTTGATACACCAGGAAAACCTTAAAAAATCAAATTCGGTTAAGAAACTGTGCCAAAAACCTCCAAAAGAACCATTAGTAGGGGGTTACCCGGCAACATCGGCCAATGTTGATAATTTTTTGTAGCGACATTTTCTACTCAATGATAATCCAAAATATTAAATTGCTCAAGCTCCACAAAATACTGATCTTTGGGGTGTAGCGTTATATGAGGGATTTTTTAAGAGTACCGTTACATGTCTCCTATATCAAAACGTGGACCGATAACCTTATTTGCAATATCAAATATCTTAGACATTCAAGTGATGTCTGCGCAAAATTTCAAAGCTCAATCTAAATTTCTGTTATTTCTATCGCAAATACGGCAATTTTGCTGGAGTCGATTGCAAAATAACTATATTTAGACTTTGAATAAAAAATATTTTCAAACATAGTTTATTTCGGCCGTTCAGCTTAGGTGGGCATTGAAAATACCTATAATCGGTCGGGACTCCATTTTATAACACTGGACCTCTCTCTCTAGATCATGCAGATCCTTCCTGTCAAGCCTGGGTGGGGAGTTCTATCCTCCATATGCTTGTTAAGATGACTCTCACTGAAGCACCCAATATTGTGCTTCTGACATAAGAGGACGATCTTTGTTAGCAAGTCTGAATAATTGTAGCCGCAAAGCTGTCAACCTATCGCATTATAAAGTGTCAACAAGGTTTCCTTATCTGTGCCCCAATTGCAGGCGTAAAGCGACTAAAGGTCCTTGCTCCTACTTTTTAAGTTATAGCAGATAGCTGAGCATGCTGTCGGTTACATTTTGTGGTAGTTGGCATTGAATTCCCCTCGACCTGTACATTCAATGGCATTTCAATCGCAGTCCTTGTGGAAAACAATGTGGACGAAGATTTCGACCTCACATATATGTCCTTAACGATGGGACCCGACACCTAGTCGTACAGTCATCGGTATTCCACATCTGGGGAGCGTGGAATACTGGAAAATTAGGTTAAACAGGGCCAGAGATATCATCCCATTCTGCTGAACCTCGTGCTTCACTCTACGGAGTTTGGACTTCTTATTCCAGAACACTACGAACGACTGGCGTCCACATATATAATTGATTATCCAACTTTTCAAACTTGGTCGAAGATGTCTTCAAACAGTATTGTATGATGGACGGTATCAAAGTCTTTTGATAGGTGACACAGCCGGTTCTGATTTAGTCCTCGTCCTATATGCCTGGAGATAGCGTGTAACGTTTTTGTAGTGCTGTGTTGCATACGGAACCTTTGCAGATAATCCGCAAGTGCATAGCCTTTCCTCAAAAGTTTTCTCAACATGTGGCAAAAGTGAGATCGGCATGTACGAATAAGATTTGTTGGCATCCTGCCTGGCTTAAGTAGCGGGACTAACCCGCTATATATTCGCCTCGCCTTGTTACTCTCGGGATCCTCGACAAAGTGTCGTTTCAAATAAAACATCTTTGGATCAATCACAGTTTCGTCGTCAAATGTGACATTGATTCTATCATCCTTCATATCAGGGTTAGAGAGGAAATTGACCGTAGCCCACAGTTTATACACTCCTGTTCCAATGAAGCAACACTTCAGATACTCTATCCATTTATTCCACTTATGATCCGCGACTAGTATGTCGACTTCCAACTTTAGTTCCGTGATCCTGATATCTGTTGGATCGACGAAGCTCTTCTGCTGGCAAATTAGAATTCATTGGGAGTATTGCATCAACATAAATAAATCTAGCGACTACAATCTTGTTCCGAGAAATGTAAAGTTTTCTGATACGACGATTGGTGAGCTCTCTGAAACTCTGCCTGTTGGATTTCTTTTGGTTAAGGAAGAGATTATGAAATTAGGCCGTCTGCTGATGGAGTCAAGAGTTACGAAGGGCTGCCAGTTAATGTTCATTATAAAACCGGGTGACGCGATGTTTATATCAGGCGAACACCCTTTTTATACCCTCCACCATAGTATGGAGGGTATATTAGTTTTGTTTTTCCGTTTGTAACGCATCGAAATAGCCATTTCCGACCCTATAAAGTATATATATTCTTGATCAGCGTAAAATTCTATGACGATCTAAGCATGTCCGTCTGTCCGTCTGTCCGTCTGTCTGTTGTAATCACTCTAGCGTCTAAACGAATTGAGATAGAGCCCCAAAATTTTGCATAGGGTCGTCTTTTGTCTGCAGGCAGGTCAAGTTCGATGATGGGCTATATCGGTCCACGTTTAGGCATAGCTCCCATATAAGGGTACCTCCCATTTTTCGGTATTTTGAAGTTCTTAAGCGTGTTTTTCAACCGAATTCGCTGAAATTTGGTACATTGGGTTCTTATTGGGTACCAAATGTCCCTACTAAAATTATTACTATTACTATAAAAATTATATATATAGGTCCACTTTTTGTGGTAGCCCCCATATAAGGGTACCTCCTAATTTTCGGTATTTTGAGGTTCTTGAGCGCGTTTTTCAACCGAATTCGCTGAAATTTGGTACATTGGGTTCTTATTGGGTACCAAATGTCCCTACTAAAATTATTACTATTACTATAAAAATTATATATATAGGTCCACTTTTTGTGGTAGCCCCCATATAAGGGTACCTCCCCATATCCAGTTTTTGGGGTGTTCTGACCGTATTTTTTCACCGAATTGGCTGAAATTCGGTACTTTGAGTTCTTATTGGGTAGCAAATCTTTGTACTAAAAATTATAAATATAGGTCAATTTTTTCGGGTAGCCCCCATATAAGGGTACCCCCCAATATTCGGTATTTTAGGGATCTTGAGCGCGGTTTTCAACCGAATTCGCTGAAATTTGGTACATGGGGTTCTTATTGGGTACCAAATTTCCCCTCTAAAAATTATAAATATAGGTCCACTTTTTCTGGTAGCCCCCATATAAGGGTACCTCCCAATTTCCAGTATTTGGGGGGTTTTGACCGGATTTTTTCACCTAATTGACTGTAATTCGGTACTTTGAGTTCTTATTGGTTAGCAAATCTTCGTACTAAAAATTATAAATATAGGTCAATTTTTTCGGGTAGCCCCCATATAAGGGTACCCCCCAATATTCGGTATTTTAGGGATCTTGAGCGCGGTTTTCAACCGAATTCGCTGAAATTTGGTACATGGGCTTCTTATTGGGTACCAAATTTCCCCTCTAAAAATTATAAATATAGGTCCACTTTTTCTGGTAGCCCCCATATAAGGGTACCTCCCAATTTCCAGTTTTTGGGGGGTTTTGACCGGATTTTTTCACCTAATTGACTGTAATTTAGTAATTTGAGTTCTTATTGAGTAGCAAATCTCTTCACAAAAAATTATAAATATAGGTAAATTTTTTCGGGTAGCCCCCATATAAGGGTACCCCCAATTTTCGATATTTTGAGGTTCTTGAGAGCGTTTTTCAACCGAATTCGCTGAAATTTGGTAATTTGTAGTCGTATATGGTAACAAATCTCCCCACCAAAAATTATTAATATTCACCGCTTTTTAGGGGTAGTCCCCATATAACCCCCTTTTTTATATTAAAATAGTTTACTGATTTGTTCCCTGTGTTGCGGTTGGTTAGTCGTTACGGGGAATAGTCAATTTTTGCCCTACAAAGACTATTTAGCCATCTGTTGTAAGCATTCCGCCTTCTAAAGATATTGTGATAAAAAAAAAACTCAAACATGATAATGAAATATATCGGCAGACATTTAGGCATATCCCCAATATCGTGATACCTCCTGAAGGAAATAATTGAGATAAACAATTAAAATATTTGGTTCAAAATTGGCATATACCGGTCATTAATTAGGCATAGCCCTCATATGATGATATCCCCAAATATTCACTATTTCCTACACTATGTAATCAATATTGGTCCCTCTTTAGGCATAGCCTCATATAACTTTGTAATCTAAATTACAGTAGTTTGAGGATTTCATACTCTACAATGCGTTATAAATATCAGTCCACTTTTTGGATCATACAGATTTTAGGAAAAATCCCCATTAAAAATTGCCGAAGTTTGTATTTAATGTACATAATGGTTTACATAAATCGGTATTATCGGTATGTGCCCACTTTTTGGTATGTTCCCTATATTTTCATTGCAAGGTTCTGTCAGTATAACTATGGTGGAGGGTATCCAAAGTTCGGCCCGGCCGAACTTAACGCTTTTTTCACTTGTTTTCATTCACCTTGCAATACGTGGATATATCAATTTGCTCAGTAATCGCTGACCTCCTGTGGCCATTACCTTGGGCGGAATGCCACAATTCATGGCATGTATTGAAGTCATAGTACTATGCGGGTATTGGGTTTTCGATAGAAAGCTAATTATAGGCAAATAACGTGGTATACAGCTATTAATCGGTGAAAACACACGTTAAGCACCTCTACCTCGGCAGTACCACATTGGTAACTATAGTCTTGCTCAAACATAATAGTTGTGTATTGAACAGAATGGAGTATAAGGAATGCTGGACCCCACCTCCACATCTGGTGCTATCCTTCCTAAGATATATACGTCGATTTTCATTGAGTTGGGTTTCCTGTACCTCCGCGATCATTTTTATAGCTCTATATTAATTACTGTAGATTACGATAATAACCTAAGGAGCATATCTTGTATATACTTTCAATGGTAACATATAGACTCCGATCCACATGGTGCGGTCATTCAACTTACTTATACCACATGTCCATATCTTGCTTTTCCGAATAAACGCAATATGTTGAATCTTCAAATACAACCTACTTTCTTAAAAAGATTCAGGCATGACTGAGGTAATGTTTTAGAATATTTGAAAATTTATATTCCAAATTTCCCCATATATTCGTGAGCATATAAAACAAGTGTTTATTACATCTCAATGGGGGAGTTGTATATTGAGCAATGTTAACCTATATTTTCACTTCCATCTTTATGTTCAAAAATATAGTTAACAAATGTTTTTGTTTTCTTTTAATTTTTATTAAAAGTTCTTCTTCTTCTCTCGATATCTGTCCCGTCATATGAGTTGCAATTCATGACACTATAAACACTTGAATGCATTTTGTTTGTATATATTTTTATGTCTTTAAGTAATAAAACATCATAAATCCTGGTCACGTTTACAAACGAAATGTTACGGAGAGATGGCAAACAAAAAATACGAATATCAACATCATTCGAAACTCAAAAATTTAAGTGTCAATTTATACTTGTTTTGTATATTTTATCACTTCTTTTTTTTCCCTGTTATTGTTGTTGTTGTGTTGTTATAGCAAGCATGTCGTCATGGGTTCTTTGTGTCTTTAACACCTTCTTTTTTTGCAACAGACAACAGGGTGCTCTGAACAAGGGAATACATAGAACATCGTCGACGTTTAGGTTCGTCTGTTACCTTCAAATTTTATTCGGGAAAGAGTAAGTATTTTAGGTTCATGGACCGATTTGTAACAGAAATTCAAAACAACTAACATTAAGTATACGTCACGTCATTCAAGTTTGTTACAAGCTTTCGATTTGTTTAAATTTTGTAATACACTGAAACTAATATACCGCTTTAATTTAAGAAAATTTAAATTCGTCTTTAAAGCTGAGAATAGGTTTTCAAGTGCCTTTTTAATAGACAAACGAAATCAATTTTCTAGTTTAGTATGTCATATATTGTAATTAAACCAGGAAGGAAAGAACCAAAGCAAGGAAAGGATCAAACCCGAAATGGACCGATTTAACCGAAAATTAACAGGGTGATGAGCGATTGAAAAATATGTTATTTATACATCCAATTGATATTTAAATGTTATGTGAACATCGCATGTTTGGGGCTTAACACTATGAACAAGTGGATGTATACAGGATACAATACGCCGCATGAATCGAATTAGAATTTTGAACCAGATCGAGTACCTGAAAATCTTCATTGAAGAACTGGGGACTACAATTTTGCTTCATCTTTCAGATCACAATACTATCCTTCGGACTAGGGTTCGTGCCAGAACATAGTGTCTGAACTGGATAATTTAAAATACTGGTCAAATAACAACAAATATCCTAACATATAGCAAACAAACAGAAACTATAAACAATTTCTTACAACATTATATATGTTCCCGCAGGATTTACAGGTAATGACAAATCCAATCTACTTGCCAGAAGATTTTATGAACTGCACTCAAAATTCTTTGGAATGACGAGGGGAGTGGAAGCAAGAAAAAAGGGTTATGGGGAGACCCAAAATGAAGGTAATGCATACGGAAATGTATTCTCAGAGGACACCTGGGTCATAGTACCTGAGTGCATAGCATTTTTGAAAAAAAAACGACGAAACGTTGTAACATTTTACTGTCCAGCAATTCATGTCAATCTGACACACATAAGGAGTTTGGTACACCTTTTACTTAAAATCGGACGTAATTATGTATGGAAGCTATATTCAAATATGATCAGATTTCAACGAAATTTGTCAGGTTAGGTTTCAGTACTTTTTGTCCTTGGTGCATCATTCAACTAAAATCGCACGAATATGGGAGATACATCTAAATTGAAAAAATTTTCACCCAAACTTCTGTACGACGAACAAAATTTTGAGTCAATCGTTGGTGCACCATTTACATAAAATCGGACGAAAATATATATGGAACCTACATCTGAACCAAAACTTGACACACATTAGCCTGTACAAACTTCAGTAGTTTGTACAAAATGTGGTGACAATCGGGCTAATTTTATTTCTTTGGTGCACTATTTACAAAAAAAATGGGACGAAAATATTTATGGGAGTTATATCTATATCTAAACCGATTTCAATATAACTTGGTACACGTTTCGTGCCAATCGGTGCACTATTTGCTACAAATCGGTTATATGGGAGCTATATCTGAACCGATTTCAAGAAAAGTTGATACACGTATGGCTATACTATCTTCAGTATATTGAACAAAATTGTGTGCATTGTTACATTTCAGTAGGCTATGCCAAATTTCGTGCAAAGTGAAGGATATGGAGGGACTTTGGTACTCCATTTACATTATATCGGACGAAAATATATATGGGAGCTATATCTAAATCTGAACCTATTTTCACCAAACGTAACACACATCATTTTATACATAATCCAAATAAATGAGATGTGTCAAATTTCATCCAATTCGAATCAAAAATGCGACTTGTACTTTGTTGACAATTTAACATGGACAGACAGACGAATGGACTTTCATAAATAATGCTAGAACTTTCAAGGTAGATACAACTGGGCGCGATTTCCTCCAGCGTATTAAAGGTTTTCCTTTCATAGGTGTCTTAAGGTTTGGGATGAAGGAAAATTCAGAGAGGTTCAACATCAAACATGCGTAACTCTCAAAACGGCGAAAATAAAGTTTTTATCAGATTTCGTATCATGAGACCTATATAAGTACTCTTGGTGGGAAAGGTAGTAGGAGACTTGGAACCAGTGTTGCCAATTTAGCACTTTTAGTGCTAGATTCAGCACTTTTTAAACGCGTTTAGCACCAAAAAAAGTGATCTAGCACCTAGCACTTTTTTAGCATTTTTTTATTTTTCAGCAATTTTTTTATAATTTTTGTTTCATCCCAACAAATTTTCCTGTTTTTCGATTTCATATTGATGCATTGAAATTTCCCTAAATTTAACGCGATGAATTTGATTTTCCAATGTTAAAAAATGACAGTAGATTTGTAAGCAGATACTTCATATGGTGACTATGACATTGTCTGCTAGTTGATTGTTTATTTGAAAAAAAAAAAAAATAAAGCGGTCCATTGGAATTTTCAGAAAATAAGTTTTTTATTCACCGGCAATCCCGAATGCCAAGTTATAACCACTTAAGAGTACCGAATAGGAACAAAATAGAAAAATTCCGGCAAACATATATTTTTATACCCTTCACCACACAATGGTCAGGGTATTATATCTTTGTGCATTTGTTTGTAACAGGCAAAAGGAAACGAGATAGACACACGGTTCCTTTTGAGAATATGCATCGAATCACTTTTTAAGCCGATTTATGCATGTCCGTCTGTCTGTCCATATTAAATTGTAAACAATGTACAACTCGCATTTTTGATTCGAATTGGATTAAATTTGGCACAGCTCATTTATTTGGGGAAATAGGTTCAGATGTAGATAAAGATTCCATATATATTTTCCTCCGATTTTAGGTAAGTAGGGCACACCAGGCACTATATATTCTTCGATTTGCACGAAATGTGTCCATAGGGTAATGAATTAAGCCTAGAAAGACATGTGTTAAATTTCGTGAAAATCGGTTCAGATTTAGATATAGCTCACATATATATTTTCGTCCGATTTTATATAAACGGTGCACCAAAGTCCCTATTAATACATCGATTTGCACGAAAGTTGGCATAGTGTACTGAATTGAGTCTAGAATGATGGGTGGTGAGTTTCGAGAAAATCGGTCCAGATTGCGATATATGTAGTTCCCATATTTATTTTCGTCCGATTTTATGTAAATGGTGCACCAAAGTCCCTATATATCCTACGATT
Source organism: Musca vetustissima (assembly GCF_032173495.1). Classification (NCBI taxonomy): domain Eukaryota; kingdom Metazoa; phylum Arthropoda; class Insecta; order Diptera; family Muscidae; genus Musca; species Musca vetustissima. The sequence goes on from NW_026879478.1 coordinate 27,208, forward strand.
TGGTTGAAATTTGTGCATAGGGTAATAATTTAAGCCTAGAAAGACGTGTGTTAAATTTCGTGAAAATTGGTTCATATTTAGATATAGCTCCCATATATATTTTCGTCCGATTTAATATAAATGGTGCACCAAAGTCCCTATTAATACATCGATTTGCACGAAATTTGGAATAGCGAACTGAATTGAGTCTAGAATGATGAGTGAAATTGAGATTAGAATGACGTTATTGCGTTTTGTTGAAATTGGTGCAGATAAAGCCATAGCTTCCATATGTATTTCGAAAGGGAATCTGATTGAAATTGATTGATAATTGTCTTCGTATGCTAACCTCCAAAATCCCGCAATGTGAAATTGCAGTTACTTTGGGGTAATGGGGTGCTGCCGTTAACCAGCAACCCCTAAATATTTACATATATTAATAATTTCTGATAAGGAGATTTTTTACTCAATTTGAAATATCAAATTAAAGCCAATTCGATTTTAAAGCGTGTTTATGAGGGCTACGCTTAAAAGTGGACCAATGTTGATAATTTTTAGTAAGAAGACTTTCTACACAGGGAGAATCCCTAATACAAAGACGCATATTACGTTGAAAAATGTGCCCAAAACCCAAAAAAAAAAAAATATTGGGTATGGTGTACACAAAAAAGACCGATATATTTAATTTCCAATACCAAATGTCATAGGAGTAGT